>NW_024081565.1:453900-463618 GCF_003009895.1 Hyaena hyaena | reverse complement strand
CTCCCCCATGGTCCTCCGTTAAGTTTCTCTTAATCTTCCTATAAGTGGAAGCATATGGTATCTGTCTTTCTCTGTCTGACTTATTTCACTCAGCATAACACCCTCAAGTTCCATCCATGTTGCTACAAATGGCCAGGTTTCATTCTTTCTCATTGCCATGTCGTATTCCATCATATAGATAAACCACATCTTCTTGATCCATTTGTCCATTGATGGACACTTAGGTTCTTTCCATGTTTTGGCTATTGTTGAGAGTGCTGCTATGAACATTGGGGTACATGTGCTCCTATGCATCAGCACTTCTGTATCCCTTGGATAAATTCCTAGCCAACATCTAGAGTCTCCTGATTTGTTCATTTTAGCCACTCTGACTGGTATGAGGTGGTATCTCAGTGTGGTTTTGATTTGTATTTCCCTGATGATAAGTGACGCTGAGCATGGTTTCATGTGTCTTTTGGCCATCTGGATATCCCCTTTGGAGAAGTGTGTGTTCATAGCTTCTGCCCATTTCTTTGCTGGATTATTTATTTTTCGGGTGTAGTTTGGTGAGTTCCTTATAGATTTTGGATTTTAGCCCTTTATCTGATATGTCATTTGCAACTGTCTTTTCCCATTCCGTCGGTTGCCTATTTTATGGATTATTTCCCTTGCCGTGCAGAAGCGCTTTGTCTTGATGAGGTCCCAGTAGTTCATTTTTGCTCTTGATTCCCTTGCCTTTGGGGATGTGTCAAGTAAGCAGTTGCTGCAGTGAAGGTCAAGGAGGTTGTTTCCTGCTTTCTCCTCTAGGGCTTTGATAGTGTCCTGTCTCACGTTCAGGTCCTTTATCCATTTTGAGTTTATTTTTGTGTATGGTGTGAGAAAGTGGTCCAGTTTCATTCTTCTGCACGTTGCTGTCCAGTTCTCCCAACACCATCTGTTAAAGAGGCTGTCTTTTTTTCCATTGGATACTCTTTCCCGCTTTGTCAAAGATTAGTTGGCCATACATTTGTGGGTCCAATTCCGAGTTCTATATTCTGTTCCATTGGTCTATGTGTCTGTTTTTGTGCCAATATCATACAGTCTTGATGATTACAGCTCTGTAGTAGAGGCTAAAGTCTAGGATGGTGATGTCTCTCATTTTGGTTTTCTTCTTCAATATTACTTTGACTCTTCAGATCTTTTTGGTGTTCCATACAAATTTTAGGATAGTTTGTTCTAGTTTTGAGAAGAATGCTGGTGCAATTTTGATTGGGATTGCACTGAATGTGTAGATTGCTTTGAGTAGTAATGACATCTTAATAAAATTTATTCTTCCAATCCATGAGCATGGAATGTTTTTCCGTTTTGCTGGGAGCCACACTGGCCTCGCTGGATGACAGTCACAACGAGGAGATAGCAGTATTCGCACAGCTCCTGCCATGAGAAAAGAAACTGGTATCTCCTTCTGCTACTACTGGCTCATGTTGGAAATGAGCCTGTGGGTATCGCCCAGGCCTCACAATATTCCAAATCAGACTGACATTCCCCACACAGATTCATCATAAGGAAAAGCATATTCCTGCCTTTTCAAAAGAGATTTTAGATGAAAGCATTGTGGATGATTGTCAAAAGGCTCTTCCTATGGGCCTTGCAGATCCAAGACTTAGATAATAAAGGGGGCTAAGAACATAAGAGTACAATTGAGCCTGGACCTGAGACAAAGAGCCTAAGTTAGAGTTAAGGACAGATATCCACTCTCACCCAATTGTTTCTGCTTGGAGCACCAGACCCCCAAGCCATTTGTGATCAGTATTCGGAGTGACTTATTCTGGCCTGAAATATGCTGATTGCACCCTGTGAAGGAACCTATTAAGGAACTCCTTTTGTGATTATGGGAGCAAACATTGTGTTTCCTGAAAGACCTGTTTTTCTTAATACTTCTCCTTAAACAAACAAGCTATACACCCCTGCTCACAGAGAACTAACTTCACCCTTTTTATGCTAAAAAACATTGTCTGGTATGCTAAAAATACCTCCCTTCCCCATAGGATAAGCATCTAAATCACCTACGTCAATCACTCTTGATAAAGGTTATGCAGGAGTCTTCTACAAATCTATGTTCTGGGAAATTCTTACATATCAAAGAAGTTTGTCATCAGAAATCATTAAGGCAAATGCCACTCTGTGCCGTCCCCCAAACACTTAATTATAAAATAAAGTTGAGCCCCAGTCAGAGCGGAGATGCCTGCCTGGTGACCAGAAAGACTCTCATGGCTTCTCATCCCTCCCTCGCCGACACCGTCCATCCTTCAGGGACCCCCAGACCCGGCCAGAGCCGGTCTCCAGCACCATTTCTTTGTGTCTTCTGCAATTTCCTTCCTAAGTTTTCTATAGTTTTCATCATACAGATCTCTTATATCTTTGGTTAGGTTTATTCCTAGGTATTTTATATTTTTTTGTGCAACTGTGAATGGGATCAGTTTCTTAATTTCTCTTTCTGTTGCTTCATCATTGGTGTATAAAAATGCAACTGATTTCTGTACATTGATTCTGTACCCTACAACTTTGCCGAATTCATGGATCAGTTCTAGTAGGCTTCTGAAGTCTTTTGGGTTTTCTATGTAGAGTATCATGTCATCTATGAAAAGTGAAAGTCTGACTTCTTCTTTGCTAATTCTGATGCTCACAAAGACTGATTTTTATCTGTCTTATCCAACTGATATATTTCAAGCATCTATACCTAATACATAGTAGGGACAATATACATTTGTAAAATAAATAAATTAACTAAAGAAATAAATAAGTAATTAAAATCTAGTCTAATGTATTCTTAATTTATTTAATGTCTTTGTCTTTCTCCTCTATATTCCATTATCCTCTTTGACAAAGTCTAGTGCTGATCTCTTTTCAATTTTCATCTGACTCCATTTTTTATTTTTAGTTAATTCTTTTTTCATTTTTCAGAGAGAGAGTAAAAGTGGGGGGGGGCAGAAGGAGAGAGAGAGAGAGACAGAGAGAGAGAGAAAAAGAGAGAGAGAGAGAGAGAGAGAGAGAGAGAATCTTAAGCAGGCTCCATGTCCAGCACAAAGCCCGACAAGGATCTTGATCCCACACCCCTGAGATCATGAACTGAGATGAAATTAAGAGTCTGATGCTCAAGTGACTGAGCCACCCATCTGCCTCCTGATTCCATTTTTTAGGTGACAAAAGTAACACCTCCTTATCTAACACATAAACACACATGTTATTATCCTCCAGGCTCTTTCATTTTCCTTTTTATGGATTCCTTGTGGATTACCTTCTTCCATCCTCTCAAGTACACACATGTAAGTCAAACCTTCTCAGAAAGCTTTTCTATCTGGGAAGGTGAATTTGCATGTATACACAAACTGATGACCATATCAATGAAACAGACACATAACATACATATGCTGGCCTCAAGAACATTTTTTTCTCAAAAATTGAAATCCAGCACTTTGTGTTTCCTCTCACCTCCAAAATGGCACTGTAAAATGTTTTTTTTTTCCTTTAGTTCTGTTCAATGGGAGCAAGGACAATTGTTATACTTGAATCTTTATGCCCCCTGTAATGAAATAAATGGTTGCCTACAGGACTGAAAGAATAAACTATATCTAGGTTCTTAAGTTCCCTGTCAGAAAGAGACCTGAGATGAAAAATATATAGTCTGATACTTGTACAACCTTAAAGACTCAGCAACTGAGATAGGATTTCAGACTCCACTGCTTCTGACTCTTTTGATCAAACCCTAAACCATGTTTCATGGGTTGATGGAAATTGGAATTACTTTTATCTATAGAGAAATAATATTTTTATAGCTGCTCACAATCCTCCCTATAAAACTGTCGATTTTATAAATGTTATTGGCAACAGAAACACAAGTAGCACTGCCTCATAATAATCCTAAGTGCTATGCAATAAAAACAAATACCCATGTCCTGTTCTTTACAAAGACTATTATTTCTTGATTCACACTAGCATAGTGTTAGTTGCTAATACTTATTCTTTAGATTCATGTTCTTCCTTTTATCTGCTTGCCTCCATGCCTTCTATAAAGTCATAAGAGCATCTATCTTCATGACCATTAGAGCATTAATGACACTGTCAATATAACCCCCAAGGAGCATCTAGCAGGAACATCTGCTTCCCTACCTCTTCTCATATTGATTTACTTGCAAATCCTCTAGACACACACACACACACACACACACACACACATCTTTAAAGAGTACCCCCCAGAGAGTAAATGTTCTAAGTATGGTGGTAATACCACCAATCTGTAAGCACTTTCCCTTTTTGGAATGGTTTTAAAGGACGTTCATAATATTAGCCTTAGTGGGTATATTCTTCATGGTAATGCTACTCACAGGGCCATTCCATCCATTGTGAAACCAAAAATATGGCTATGATTTACCTAGACAAATTACCTTTTGGGATATCAGATGAACAGTATAAATAAGCTCTGGAGCCAAACTTCTTAGGTTTAAGTCAGAGCTCTGGTACTTACTAGCTTTGTGACAGTAGGCAGACTTCTTAACCTTGGAGGTTTTTCATCTGTGTAAACCAACCAATAGGAGTGGCTGTGATGATCAGATATGGCATTATCTGTAAATATCTTAACAGTTCCTGGTGTCATATGAGCGTAAGATGCTGTTATCGATACAGGGCCTCTGAGTGATCTGGTGTTTGAGGAATTAAGCGATGCTGGTATGCAATGTCCCTCCCGTTCTTACTCTCTCTTTGCCTTAGGAAACTGCACTGCCCCTGTCCTTATTTCAACCTTAGAGAACTATAAATGCTAAATGAACCAGCAAAGGCCAGCAAGGAAACAATTTCATTTGTAGTGTTACCTTATGGAAGCTAAAAGTTTGAGTTTGTAACATTTAAGTTTTTAAAAGGCCATTTCTAAGACTTGAAAGACAGTATGCATTTTTTTCTGTATTGAAGAAAATAGAGAGAAATGTATTCCGTAAACATTATTTTACATATGAAAGTCAAATTCATATTTTTAAAAATTTTGTTAACTTTTTTTTTTTTTTTTTGAGGAGGAGAAAGCAAGTGTGAGCAGGGAAGGAGTAGAGGGAGTGAGACAGAGGATCCGAAGCAGGATCCATGCTGTGAGTGCAGAGCCCACTGTGGGGCTTGAACTCATGAAGGAATGAGATCATGACCTGAGCTGAGATTAAGAGTCTGTGACTTGCCTGACTGAGTCACTCAGGTGCCACAAGTTGATATTTTAAAAATAGTGATGTGGGGCACCCAGGTGACTCAGTTGGTTATGAGTCAGCTTCAGCTCAGGTCATGATCTCACGGTTCATGGGCTCAAGCCCCGTGTCAGGCTCTGCGCTAATAGCTCAGAGTCTGGAGTCTGGTTCACATTCTGTGTCTCCCTCATTCTCTGCCCTCCCCTGCTTGTGCTCTTTCACTTTCCCCAAAATAAATGAACATTAAAAGAATTTTAAAAAATAGTAATATGGCCTGAAAAGAACTTCTCTGTGATTTTATTTGTACTTAAATCCTCGTTTACACATTCAGGCTGTTATATAGCAAGACGGAGTCCAAGATACTTATAGGACATTTGAAAGACAACCATTTGCTATATAGATGTGGGATACCAACAGGGTGGAGAATTTACCAAAAGAGATGTTTGTAAAAATTCAAGGAAGATGTAAGTTTCAATCATAAAACTACCTGGTTTGCTAACTGTACTGAATATCATTTGTAATATATATATTTTTTTCTTTAGATTTTATTCACACACTTTCATCATGATGACAGTGTATAATAATTTCTTCTTTTTTTAAAAAAAATGACTTGATATAAAAATGGTATGTGCTTAATATTAAAAAAAAAAATCAACCACACAGGCCAAGTCAAAGAAAGCTTAAAATGAAGCAAATCCACAACACTATGAAGGAAGTGCTATTGCCATTTTGTGTGCATGGTCTTAGATATGCCAATATGCCAAGGAAAAGACAAAATTAGAGAAAAAAGAAACAAAATGCCAGAAAAGCAGGTTCAGATTACAACATTATTCTTAAAAGAGATATTTAATGGCACATGAGTGGCTCAGTCAGTTGAGTGCTTGACTATTGATTCCTGCTCAGGTCATGATCTCACAATTCGTGAAACTGAGTCCCATGTCAGGCTCCATGCTAACCACAGAGCCTGCCTAAGATTCTGTCTCTCTCTCACCTCCACTTTGGCTCTCTCCTCTGCTCATGCTCTGTCTAAAACATTTTTTAAAAGGAGATATTTAATTATTTCTCAAATTTTGATAAAGGAAAAAAATTAAATGAAGCTAAAATTTTGGGTGAATTTCAGACAAAGTTTCTTCACCATATTCTTTTCTAAAATATCAATCTAGAGTCATCTGAAATTAACACAAAAATATTGGCATCATTAAAAAACTGGTCCTACTGAGTTAAACACTTAGACCTGCTCTTTTCTCCAGTATGGTTACCCTGTTCCTGATCATTTTATATTGATTCAGCTCCTTTTTTTATGTTCCATTTTGTTATGTGATAGTTTTATTGGTTCTAAGAATGAGTTACACTGACTTCCCACAATTCTGCTTTACTTAAGACTATCTTTCTATTTCCTTTAGAGATGAAAGGTAGTTAAGAGAACATGACCTTCTTGGGCCACCCTTAGAGATATCATTTCTAAAATTTTAGTTTACTGTAAAGAAGTCTGAATCCAGCTCAATTTCCCCTTCTGTGTAACTTTCTCTTCTACTTAAGAGCACATGTTTTATTTCATCATTGAGATTAAGGGAGAAGGGCTTTATAACGACATTTAACAAAGAAAAATCTTCAGCACCCCTCTTAGCTCTGTAGCTCTGCTTTCACCCTTAGTTCCCCCTTGGTTCTATAACTTTATTTCTGTAATGTTTCTCTCCACTCCTACCAAGTCTTTCACTCCTCTTCACGTTGTTGCTCCTATTTGAGAGATAGTGATGTGTCCAAGTCTTGTGCATTGCACATTTATATGATAATGAATATTCACTGGACTGTATTTTGTGTTTATTTTTTTAATTTTAACATTTATTTATTATTGAGAAACAGAGAATGAGCAGGGGAGGGGCAGAGAGAGAGACACAGAATCTGAAGCAGGTTCCAGGCTCTAAGCTGTCAGCACAGAGCCCGATGTGGGGCTTGAATCCACGAACCATGAGATCATGATCTGAGCTGAAGTTGGATGCTTAACTGAGCACACAGGAACCCCAGTATTTTGTATATCTGAATGTAATTATGTATCTTCTGCCTACTTACATACAGAATGTGGTACTTCTAGGTGAAAAGGTGTTATGAAAGACAAGTGGTAAATACAAAAACGTTAGAAGCCACGTATTTACTAAGTAAAAATGGTATCGACTACAATAATTGTCAGAAATACATGCTATATAAAATAGGCTTGGCCTGCAGAATATCATTTGTCAAAGATAACCTCACTGAGAATATCCTTACCCTATCTGCCAACATCATTTCTGTGATTTTGAAAATTCTTCTATGGTTATCTCTTAGGTCTCCTTGCCAGCTTACTACAAAGGGTAAACTGTTTTTTTAATGTCATTTACCCATCTCAGGATTTTAGCCTCCCTGTTGTTTATGGAGAATTAGCTTCTTTTTCATATAAAAGATGACAGTTCAGGTCATCTATAATTTAAGGGACCAGCAATAAGACAAATAGAATAGTCAATAGCAGAGGGATTTGAACTTCCAAAGGTTACATACAAATTGATAGTTTTCTTAGGGGGGGGAATCTGTCTCTCTTTCTTATATTTATCTACCATTGTTTCCCCTTTTCCCCAGACAAAAACAGTTTGGTTTTAAAGTGAAATCATTTTTAAAACACGAACATGCAGGGGCACCTGGGTGGCTTAGTCGGTTGAGCGTCCAACTTTCGCTTAGGTCATGATCTCGCGGTTTGTGGGTTCGAGCCCCGTGTCGGGCCCTGTGCTGACTGCCAGAGCCTGGAGCCTGTTTCAGTCTGTGACTCCCTCTCTCTCTGACCCTCCCCTGCTCACGCTGTCTCTCTCTCTCTCCTAGAAATAAATAAAACATTAAATAAATAACTAAATAAATAAAACACGAACATGCAGAACACTGCCTATCCACAAAATTGGCAAACAACACACTATGGGATCACTATGAAAAAGCCAATTCCCTACTCAGTGTACACTGTATGGACTACAAAATATTTATGGTAGGTTATACAAAGAGCAGTTCCCATCAAGGACCTAAGGGGAACACGAAAAATAAGAATACAAGAGTGCCTGTGATAAGTGTCAAAGTGAAGTACAGACACAATTCTCTAGGAGCTTCAAGAGGAAGAGCCCACTTTTTTCTGAAGGAATAAAAAAAAAAAACTTCATCAATGACTTAACAGATGGAGAGAGGAAAACCAAATTCAACATGAACAGAAACAAAGGCATGAAGGCAGGCTATTATGATGGACATATTCCCCTCCCCCCAGGAACATTCTATCTAATGATAGCTGTGACCCTTAAAGGTTCTCTGACATTGTACAGCAATTGCACACACATCAGTAGTTTTACAAGTCTTTCTGGTAACAAGTAATATGGAATAGAACTGTAGTTGATATTATATTTCTTTCTTAACAGGTCACTGATTTACAGAAGGTCAAGATTAACCATGGACTGAATTATTTAACATGTGAAATTTACACTCAGAGTTCCTCCAGGCATTCATCTTTAATGGCCACTCCTATACACACACACATACACACACACACACACACACACACACACACACACACTACCCTGACATCCTAGACCTTCAGGTTATTTTCCATTTCTGCCATCCCACTTCCCAGATCTTAATGTTCCCAAACACAGTGGCATTCCTCCAGTAGTATCCCTCTATAATTTTGCCATGTTCCAAAAGCTAGTTTTTAAGCTCCATGTGACTTCATTATTGCTACGGTCCTAGCATCTGGAACACAGAGAATACTCAGTAAGTAGTTTTCCAGTGAATTAAAGATTAATAGCTTGATTGGCAGCCCATATGGTAAGCAGAAGAAAAATTATCATGTCCATTTTGTAGATGGTCTGCAGAGACAAAGAAAGGTTCTAATTCTCTAACTTGTGCTCATTTTACCATGAGATATTATAGTTTTTAGTCAAATAATGATCAGCTGTAGGGATTACAAACAAGATGGTGGAGTAAAATAATGATGGTTTAAGCACATAGAACATAAAATGGGTCCTTGAAGGGAGGGGCAAGATGGCGGAGAAGTAAGGAGCTCCGTACTTGCACTCGCGCCCATACATCACACAGAAAAGATCTGAAGCCATTGGAAACCTTACAAAACCTGAGAGATTGGGAGAAAAAAGATGCAGAATCCACTGAGAGAGCCTTCTAACGTGAGTGCAAACCGGGGAAGATAAAATCGGGCCGGGATCGGAGACTCCAGGGTGGGAGGCGATCCCCCTCTACCCTCTACGGGGAGTGAGAGGGGAAAAGGAGAGAGTCCAAAACAGAAAAACCTCCGCATGGGGGAGAAAAACCTCCGCTCGGTGCATAGAAAGACTGTACTTGCCAAATACCTGCACACCAGGTCCTCTCGCCCCAACTGGTCCTGGGGGGGCTGAGCACACAAACTGCTTCTTTGTGCGGGCTCCTGGCGGCTGGACTTCAGAGTGGTGGCGCGCCTGCCGCCATTGTAGCTCCCGGGCGGTTGGGGCCCCTGAAAGAGCCGCGCGGACACCGGGCGTCCG